>NC_057797.1:68084488-68101667 GCF_018294505.1 Triticum aestivum
GGCGGCGGCAGCTAGGGTTAGGGTGGGGCTGGGTGTCTCAGGGCTGGGCTCCCCGGCTTATAAAGGCCGGCCGGGCTAGAGTCCGGGTCGGGTACGGCCCGGCTAGGTCGGTACTTTTTTTTAAATAGTGTCGCGTGGAAAAACAAAAAAAAGAAATACTAAATTGGCTCCAAAAATCCCGAAATAAATTTTTCCCAACTTCTAAAATCAAGCCAGACAAGGTGAACATTTATTTGGGGCCTAAATGCAATTTTGAAAAACGCGTATTTTTCCTAAATTCAAATAAAACAGCGAAAAAACTCCAAAAATAAAATCTTATTTGATTTTTTTAAATCCTCAATATTCCTTTAATTTGGGAAAGTCATTTTATTCCCTCTCACTTATTTTTATAATTAGAATTATTGAAGATAAAATAATTAAATCAAATGATCCTATTTTCAAAATTTGAGAAAACCCCAAATATGAAAATAACGAAATCCCCAACTCTCTCCATGGGTCCTTGAGTTGCGTAGGATTTCTAGGATCAAGCCAAAATGCAAATAAAATATGATATGCAATGATGATCTATGTATAACATTCCAAATTGAAAATTTGGGATGTTACATACCCACTATACCATGCTCCATTAAAAGAAACTATGTTAAAACTGCTTTATGTGATCTTGGAGCCGGTATTAGTGTTATGCCTCTCTCTTTATATAGTAGACTTGATTTGAATAAGTTGACACCTACTAAAATATCGTTGCAAATGGTTGATAAATCAACTGTTATACCTGTCGGTATTTGTGAGGATGTGCCTGTTGTGGTTGCAAACGTTACTATTTTAACAGACTTTGTTATTCTTGATATTCCCGAGGACGATAGTATGTCTATTATTCTTGGAAGACCTTTTGGAATACTGCAGGGGCTGTTATTGATTGCACTAAAGGCAATGTCACTTTTCATGTTAATGGCAATGAGCATACGGTACACTTTCCGAGGAAACAACCTCAAGTTCATAGTATAAACTCTATTGTAAATATTCCATCGATTATTTTTGGAGGTTTTGAATTCCCTCTTCCTACTGTCAAGAAGAGATATGATATTCTTATTGTTGGGGATGTGCATATCCCCGTTGAGGTAACCTAGTGTTATTCGAAAATTCTCCGATTCCATGTTATTCGGAATGAGTTTGTTAACAAGACATGATCAACCTTGTTAGTGGATTCCTTTTGATGAGCATGAGACGGATGAATTTAGAAAACACAACTCTCTGTACCCTCTTTTTATTTTCTGTTATTTATATTATATAAAGCAAAAATAGTAATTTCTGTCTGTTTTCTGAATTATCCATGCAATAAAAAATACCCCAAAAATAAAAGTTCTCCAAATGCCCTAAAATTTAAATATGATTTTTCTGGAATATTTGAGAATATCTGGCACTGAGAACACAGCAGGGGGAGCAAGCACCTGGCCACGAGGGTGGAGGGCGCGCCCTATCCCCCTGGGCGCGCCCCCTGCCTCGTGGGCCCATGGTGGCTCCCCTCCACCTATTCCAGCTACCACACACTCCTTCTTCCTCGCGCAAACATCACTAACCAGCTCAAACATGAGTCCAAGCTCATTTTGCTGCCATTTTCGATTTCCTTGCTCAAAGCACCTCTCACAAAACTACTTTGGGGGATTGTTCCTTGGTATGTGACTCCTCCAATGATCCAATTAGTTTTTGTTCTAGTGCTTTATTCATTGCATATTTTTGCTGCTTAGGTGACTCTGTTCTTGAGCTTGCATGTCAAATTTATATGGTCAAAAGTAGTTTTGATGCATGATATTGCCTCTAGGCACTTGTAGGAGTAGTTGCTATCGATATTGTTGAGTTTGGTTCACTTTTATTTGAAGTTACTAAAATTTCAGGAATTTTTCATAGGAAGAAATATGTTTAGGAAAATGTACCAAGGTGGTCCTTCAAGGAAGCAAGGACCCAGGCTCGCAATATGCGATGCCGACAAGAACCACCGAGGGAAGCTCAAGTGCGGGCTTGTGAATGGCCTTCAGAGGACTTTATGGATCGAGCAGGAATCAAGGAAGAATTTAACGCATATGTGCGTAATGCTGATCTTGAGAGCTTCGAGGCTGATAAGTGCCACCAGCACCACTATCTCACTGATTCCTTTGTGAGAAGGTTTGAATTTTCATCATCACGCAACTCTCAAACTGTCTTGTTTGATCTTTATGAAAATTTGTATACTATGGACTTAGAGGATTTTAACACTGCTTGCAAACTTCCACAATGGGGTAGTCCTAATGAACCTCGCAAATCTGAATTTAGAGATTTTATTGCTAGTATAACTGTGGGGGAATCTAGAGACATAACACACGCTACCATAGGGAGCATCCATTTTCCTGCTATACATTATTTTGCTCTCTTCATAGGTAGGTGCATAAATGGTAAGGATGAAGCATGTCACATGTGTGTCCCTGGCCTCAGTGTTCTCAGGAGTGCTGTATTAGGAGATAGACACTATAATTTGGGAGCCATTGTTGCACGTAGGTTGCATAATAATAGATTTAATGGACATTTCTTCGGTGGAATTTATGCAACCCGTCTAGCTAATTTTCTTGATATACCCATACGTGGGTATGATATTGAGTTGCCTCCTATTTATTTAGATTATGAGGCCATGGTTCGTCATCGGTTTGTTGAGAGGAACAATCAGTCCCTCTAGTACCGACTAATCTTTGACAGATGACGCACCTATCACGTCGCTCTCCCTGCTCCTGCTTTCTTTGACTCTCAGGAAAAAGGGAGATATGTTATAACCAGGGAGGAGGCGGACGAGTATAAGAGGAGGACGGAGACGGCCCGTCTCCAAGCGGCAGCTCATGAGGCAATAGCTGCTGCATCTTAGTACAATCCCAGCTACAACTTTGGATATCCGACAGGTCAGCCGTGGCCATAGACCAACTTAGGCCAAAAGCCTAAGCTTGGGGGAGTACGTATTTCTCACCGACATTACATTCATGTTCACACACTCATTGCTAGTTGTTGGTGCTCATACTTTTTCATTGTATCATCCATGCTAGTTTGTTTTCCTTTTTTATGCTTTCTTCTTGTGTGCTGAATAAACCTTAAGAAAAACCCAAAAAATAGTTGTAGCTTTTAATTAGTTTACTTTCCATGCTTGTAGTAGTAATTAAAAAAAGAAAACCCAAAAAGATTTCTCGTTCTTCTTTTGCTTGTTGGGAGCTTTCCCGTGTAAATAGTTTTATTTCTTTTCTTGTTCTTTGGGGGTCGATAGGAGAAGACCATAATGAAAATGTTAAAGTGGCTCTTATATGCATTATTGTTGATTTGACAAAAGAGCCCATATTACCTTGTCTTCTCTCTTGAATTGAATGCTTGCAGATTCCAGCTTAGTCCAATGTATGTGCACTATTATTATTATCCACACTATTCGGTCGTGCAAGTGAAAGGCGATAATGATGATTATATGATGAACCTATTGAGATGAGAAAAGCCGGTATGAACTCGACCTCTCTTGTTTTTGTAAATATGATTAGTTCATTGTTCCTGATTTAGCCTATTATAAATAAACATGTTTGCAATGACAATTAGAGATTGTAGTTGCTTATGCCATGCTTAATTAGCTAGGAGCTTATAATGGTTTACCTTGTGTGCCAACACGCTATTAAAATGGTTGTGATGTGGTATGATAGGGTGGTATCCTCTTTTGAATGATTCGAGTGGCTTGACTTGTCACATGTTGACGCATGTAGTTGAAACAAAATCAACATAGCCTCTACGATATTTATGTTCATGGTGCATTATATCCTACTCATGCTTGCATTCGGTGTTGATTAATTTTAATGCATGTTCATGACTGTTGTCGCTCTCTAGCTGGTCGCTTCCCAGTCTTTTGCTAGCCTTCACCTGTACTAAGCGGGAAAACTGCTTGTGCATCCAATTCCATAAACCCCAAAGTTATTCCATATGAGTCCACAATACCTACCTATATACGGTATCTACCTGCCATTCCAAGTAAATTTGTATGTGCCAAACTCTAAACCTTCAAATAAACATTCTGTTTTGTATGCTCGAATAGCTCATGTATCAACTAGGGCTATCTGCATCCTCCATGGTAGGCGGGTTATTCTCAAAAGGAGTGGACTCCGCTCCTCATTCACGAGAAAATGGCTGGTCACCGGGATGCCCAGTCCCATGCTCAAATCAAATCAAAATAATTGCAAACAAAACTCCCCCGGGATTGTTGTTAGTTGGAGGCACCCGTTGTTTCGGGCAAGCCATGGATTGATGCTTGTTGGTGGTGGGGGAGTATAAACTTTACCATTCTTCTTGGGAACCGCCTATAATGTGTGTAGCATGGAAGATATCGAGATCTCTTGGTTGTTATGTTGACAATGAAAGTATACCACTCAAAATATTATTCATATCCATTTCAAAACCGAGCTCTGGCACCTCTACAAATCCCTGCTTCCCTCTGCGAAGGGCCTATCCATTTACTTTTATGCTGAGTCATCATCCTCTTATTAAAAAGCACCAGTTGGAGAGCACCGTTGTCATTTGCATCCATTACTGTTAGTTTACATTGAGTATGTCTTGAATGGTTCTCTTTTACCATGAATTACAATGTCTAGTCAGTCCTTGATCTTTAAAGGTGCTCTGCATTTATGTTTTGTGGTCTCAGAAAGGGCTAGCGAGATACCATCTTGTTATATCATATCATGATTGTTTTGAGAAAGTGTTGTCATCCGAGATTTATTATTATTGCTCGCTAGTTGATTATGCCATTGATATGGGTAAACATGAGACCTAAATGTTATTGTGAATATGGTTAGTTCATAGTCTTTGCTGAAAACTTGAATGTAGCTTTAGATATTTACAACAACAAGAGCAAACAGAGTTTGTAAAAGTTTTTCTTTATCACTTTCAGTTTATCAACTGAATTTCTTGAGGACAAGCAAAGGTTTAAGTTTGGGAGAGTTGATACGTCTTCGTCGTATCTACTTTTCCAAACACTTTTGCCCTTGTTTTAGACTCTAACTTGCATGATTTGAACGGAACTAACCCGGACTGACGTAGTTTTCAGAAGAATTGCCATGGTGTTATTTTTGTGCAGAAATAAAAGTTCTCGGAATGACATGAAAATCAACGGAGAATTATTTTGGAATATATAAAAAATACTGGAAGGAAGATCCACGTCAGGGGGGCCACCACCTATCCACGATGGTGGGGGCGCGCCCAGGGGCGCGCCCCCTACCTTGCGGGGCCCCTGACACTCCACCGACCTCAACCCTGACTCCATATATTCACTTTTGGGGATAAAAAAACAGGCAGAAGGATTCATTGCATTTTACGATACGGAGCCGCCGCCAAGCCCTAAACTCTCTCGGGAGGGCTGATCTGGAGTCCGTTCGGGGCTCCGGAGAGGAGAATCCGTCGCCATCATCATCACAACTATCCTCCATCACCAATTTCATGATGCTCACCACCGTGTGTGAGTAATTCCATCGTAGGCTTGCTGGACGGTGATGGGTTGGATGAGATTTATCATGTAATCGAGTTAGTTTTGTTAGTGTTTGATCCCTAGTATCCACTATGTTCTGAGATTGATGTTGCTATGACTTTGCTATGCTTAATGCTTGTCACTAGGGCCCGAGTGCCGTGATTTCATATCTGAACCTATTATGTTTTCATCAATATATGAGAGTTCTTAATCCTATCTTGCAAGTCTATAGTCACCTACTATGTGTTATGATCCGGCAACCCCGAAGTGACAATAGTCGGGACCACTCCCGGTGATGACCGTAGTTTGAGGAGTTCATGTATTCACTATGTGTTAATGCTTTGTTCTGGTACTCTATTAAAAGGAGGCCTTAATATCCCTTAGTTTCCGCTAGGAACCCACTGCCACGGGAGGGTAGGACAAAAGATGCCATGCAAGTTCTTTTCCATAAGCACGTATGACTATATTCGGAATACATGCCTACATTACATTGATGAATTGGAGCTAGTTCCGTGTCACCCTAGGTTATGACTGTTACATGATGAACCGCATCCGGCATAATTCTCCATCACCGATCCATTGATAACAAGCTTTCCATATATTGTTCTTTGCTTATTTACTTTTCCGTTGCTATTGTTATCATCACTACAAAACACCAAAAATATTACTTTTGCTACTGTTACCTTTTACCACCATTACCACTACTATCATATTATTTTGCTACTAAACACTTTGCTGCAGATACTAAGTTTTCGGGTGTGATTGAATTGACAACTCAGCTGCTAATACTTGAGAATATTCTTTGGCTCCCCTTATGTCGAATCGATATATCTGGGTTGAATACTCTACCCTCGAAAACTGTTCGATCCCCTATACTTGTGGGTTACCAAAGCTCAGTGAACAAATATGTGTTATACTGGGTTTACCAGCTCATGATTAAAACCAAATAAATCACCACATTGAGCCCACACCTATCCTTTCTCACTAATCCTGATATTGTGCTTGAAGATGTTGCAAAATGCAGAGTGTAAGCTCACAGGACTTCAGTTTTCTTCTATCGCCCCACATCGTCAATTGCTTCCAATGCTAACGAAGAATATAGAGAGTAGCATAGCTTTTTGTTTGAAACATAATCATTACCAGCAAGCAACAAAGTCCAACAAATACCATAAAACACTATCAATTTGATTTTGTTTTACTTTGCCAATCATGCTGATCATCTTGACAAAATAAATCCCCAGAAGTCAAAACGGCTTGGAATTTGCTTCATTCCCTCCCAAGACTGTTAGCACACGCGCTTTATAGGTTGATATTTTGCATATGCGTCTCTCTAATGTTTTCTCTTCCTACATGTGCACCTATGTGCGTGATAAACTTAACAGGGCTCTACTCATCGCCATCACTGGTGTTATCTTCTCTCCATCGTCACTGCCTCCTCGTCTCTCTTGTCTAGCTGAAGCTCTCCTCTGTCATGAGTTCTCTTCTACCAAATCTCGCTTTTGGCAACAACATCGCTTATGTTTCCTTGGTTAGGGATGGCTTCACACCCCCCTGTCACTCCTGGTTGCAATAAGAGTTCTGGGCACTGGTAGGTCTGGCTAGGCGGTATGAGGAGGGGAGTGTTAGGTTCAACAGGGTTGCAACGTCAGTGCATCATTACGTTTAATGATGTGATGAGGCACAACAGGAGGTGGCAGCGGAAGCCATGGTTAAGGTTGTAGATGCAGAGTACTCGGCCCAAATGTGATGGAGAAGAAGCACCCGGGTCCATGTTAAGCCTAATGAACACCCAGTTGTGCCATGATTGCAACAAAGACATGCATGCTCGAAACTGAGCACACATGTGTCTAAATGTGAGCACTAAAATTTGAACCCTGTTGGGTGGAGTCATGTACCCACAACTCCTTCATCCCAGGAAGAGCTTGCTCTCTTTCTATCATTCTTTTTTGTTTTGCTGAACTTCAATATGGTGATTATCTGTTGTTACTTATCAAGGTCACTTTATATCTTGTTGGGGATATAGCTATCAGGTATGACCCGCCCAGTAGGGGCCGGGTCAACCCCAATGGCGGGTTACAAAAAGAAGCCCAGTAATATTCAAGGTGATAGTTATTAAGACTTGCAGAAGGCCTAAGCCCAGAGGCGGCTTAAAGCCCAATATTGTAAACCGCCATATGTAAAGAAATACTTGTAAAGAAAGGCATATAAAAGAAGTCACCGAGCCGGACACGTTTTATGAGTCGGCCGGGACTCTGTAGGCTGCCAGGCGTCAACCCGTGTATATAAGGGGACGACCCGGCGGCGGCTTAGGACAAGAATCAACAGATCGATAGCCAAGCTAGCAAATTCGCTCCTTGGTCATCGGAACCTAGCAATACAACATCAACTGGACTAGGCCTTACCTTCACCGTAAGGGGCCGAACCAGTATAAACCTCTTGTGTCCTTTGTCCCGATTAACCCCTTTAAGCTTTCTAGTTGTGATGGCCCTATGACTAAGTCCTTTCGTTAGGACATCTGCCGTGAAAATTCTATGACAGTTGGTGCCCACCATGGGGCCAGCGCTCGGTGGATTTGAGTTCTTGAAGGGCAACTTCGAAGGGCTCAAGGGATACGCTGTGGGCCTGATGACCAAGAGTCGTCGCGGCAAGCTCTAAATCGACGACGAAGGTTGGGGCCCCGATGCTGGCTCAATTGAGTATGGATACCGGGTCCCCTTCGGCAGAATCCACGTCTTCATCGGCTGGATCGGCGAGCCAGGCCCTAAGCCGGACATCTGCACCGACCTCGTCGAGACGGCTCAGCACGCTAGATCTGCCCGGGCTCAACCCGCCATGAGGCGTGCCTTCGTGGGCTGCATCCATGGAGGGGAATTTTCTGAAGGATCAGTGGACGGTGGTGAGACGGCCGTTTGTTCTGACGGTGAGTCGTCCACAGGCGAAATAGATTCTTTTTATCAGTTACAAGACGGCCGGCTTGGGGGTTGTTCCGATGGCAGCAGTATTCCGGACCCCACTGAGCCGCCGAATCGAGCCGGAATCTTCATAGCTGGCACTCAACCTGGTCAGAATTCTACGGCTGCAGCAGCCATAACCACCGGGTCAGTAGCGGCCGGGTCAGGAGACCCCGTGCGCCCGCCAGCTCAGGTATTAATGGACCTTGAAAGTGCTAGTGATCGACTAGAGGGGGGTGAATAGGCGATTTTTATGAAAGTCTTCAAAACATGGAAGTTTCGAAGACAAACGATAGAAGTAAACCTATTACCACGCAGCGGAAGGTAGACTACACTAGGCAAACCTTAGTCAAGTATTCAATGAAGTGAAAGCACAATGACTAATAGCAGCTAGGCAGTAAGGATCGGGTAGGAAGATATTGTGAAGCCAATCAGAACAAGCAGTCACTCAGTGAAGACAAAAGATAATGCAATCATGCAATGACTTCACAAGGACCAACGGTAAGTAAAGGGAAGGGAAGGATGAAACCAGTGACTCGTTGAAGACAATGATTTGTTGGACCAGTTCCAGTTGCTGTGACAACTGTACGTCTGGTTAGGGCGGCTAGGTATTTAAACCTGAGGACACACAGTCCCGGACACCCAGTCCTGAACACGCAGCTCAGAACCCATAGTCCTCACCATATTCCCCTTGAGCTAAGGTCCGCAGACCTCGCCCAATCACTCTGGTAAGTCTTCAAGGTAGGCTCCCAAACCTTCACAGACTTCGTTCAGGGGCGATCCACAATGACTCTTGGATGCTCAGAACGCGACGCCTAACCGGCTGGAGGATTCACAGTCCTCAAGTGTAATAAGTCTTCAGATCACACAAACAAGACGACTTAAGTGATGCCTAACACTCTTTGGCTCTGGGTGGTTAGGGCTTTATCCTTGCAAGGAATTCTCTCTCAAAGGCTTCGAGGTGGGTTGCTCTCAAACGACAAAAGTCGTACTCTAACTCTGAGCAACCAACCGTTTATGGTTGTAGGGGGTGGGCTATTTATAGCCCTAGGCGACCCAACCTGATTTGTCCAAAATGACCTTGGGTCACTAAGGAACTGACACGTGTTCCAACGGTCAGATTTCAAACACACACGGCAACTTTACTTGGGCTACAAGCAAAGCTGACTTGTCCAACTCTGGACAAGATTCGCTCTCATATTCTTCACTCGAAGACATAGGATTTTGGTTAAGCATCACTTCAGTCATTCTGACTGGTTCTCTTGGACCCCACTTAACAGTATGGTGGTTCCTATGACTCAACAAAGAGGAAAAAGAACTACGAAAGTCGCGCTCCATAATCTTTATGCGATGTCTTCTCTTGTCATAGTCTTCAAGGTGAATGTCTTCACATACCACCTTTAACTTCAATGTCTTCATACATTTTTAGGGGTCATCTCTGGTAGGAAAACCGAATCAATGAGGGACTTCTACCTGTGTTATCCTGCAATTCTCACAAACACATTAGTCCCTCAACTAGGTTTGTCGTCAATACTCCAAAACCAACTAGGGGTGGCACTAGATGCACTTACAGACCTCATGGATAGGATGACGCCCTGTTGACTGCTGTGGTTGAGCCAACAGATAAGGCTCAGCATGACGCGGAAGTAGCACGGCTACGCGGAGAGGTAGCGCAAGCCAAGGAAAATTTAGCAGTGGAAAATGTCAGGATGGCCGCATAACTGGCGGCTCTGGATGCATGTGCTCAGCAGCTTCAAGCGGAGACTTTCCGGCTCTCGCTGGATCTAAATGCGTCAACGAGGTCATGAGGAGAAGACACCAGAAAACTCAGTCACGTCTGCCTCTGACTTACGATCCTAGGAACCTTTTCCACACACCCGGGGCCGGTCCTAGCAACCCGCCGGAGGCAAACCGGATCACAACACCCGGGACGGGGACGCCGGTTCACCCGAGGGCCATGGAACCACCCCGTGTGAATACTGCTCTGCCTCATTACACGTCAGTACCACCGGGTCACTTCTCTAACCCTTTGGAGAATTTAATTGTTGCATCGGCTCGTCTGGCGGCTCTCCCAACGGAAGGCGACTCTCCAACGGCAATCGAAACACGAAGGGTCAGAGAACTTCTTCAGACAGCCCTGGAACAGCAGGATGCGTACTCTTATAGTTGAGACGGAATCCATTCAACCCCTCGCCCAAGCCGGAGTCCGAGCTATAGTAGGCATATGGACTCAGCGGCTATGTCAAGCAATGCCCAACTCCGTAACCAACCGCGCAGGCATGACCCGGCGCAGGATAGAGCCTTTAACTTGGTGGATCAAGAGAGGATCCGTCAGGAAGCTGAGCGGGCGGTTCAACTGGCAGCTGAGCAGGCGGCTCATCAGGCTTTTCCGGTTTATCCAGCAACCTCTGTTGAGGCAGGAGTGGCCACAAGGACAGCAGGTGTCCCTTGCCTGGTACCGGCTCTACGTAATGAGCGCTTACCAAAAGATTTTAAGGGGCCTCGTAAGGTGCCTAATTACACGGCCGACTTGCAGCCTGGGGCATGGATTGAAAGTTATGAGATGGCGATGGAGCTGTTGGAGTTCAACGATGCAGCAATGGCTAAATACTTCACTATGATGTTGGATGGAACAGCTTGCACTTGGTTGAAAGGGTTGCCACCCAACTCCATCGGCTCATGGGCGGAGTTAAAAGCCCGGTTCATTCAAAATTTCAAGGACACATGTAAGCAGCCTATGTCAATCGTGGACTTGACTAACTGTAAGCAAGAGGAAGGTGAGTCCACGACCCATTGGGTGTGCCGGGTCAAGGAGATAATACATTCATCTGATAAGATGGATGCCGGCTCTGCGGTCTTAATGTTGGAGAAAAATTGCCGTTTTGAACCTCTGAAGCAGAAGCTAGGGCGGCTCAAGCGTGATTGTCATGACATGGGCCAGTTGATGGCGGCTCTGGTCAAATATGCTGATTCAGATAGTACCAAGGATCCCGCGTCTGATGAAGAGAAGGCATGGAAGGGGAAAAAGAATGACAATGGCAAGGGTCGCCAGCATAACCCGGCGAATCAAGGAGGTAATAAACGTAAGGCTGGCGAGTTTGTGGCTAATGCCAGTACATAGGGCAACAAACAATGGTGCAAGGGGAGGCCACCTCCTCGGTCAGGCGGGTCAGGTCCCACCCTTGAGCAACTACTGAATGAACCCTGTCCGAGACACGGCACCCGGGAGAAGCCAGCTACCCATATGTGGAAGGACTGTACGATCATGAAGGCGTTTAAAAATTCCAACATGTTCGATGGTAACCATGGACCTGGCGGCGGTTTAGGCGGCGGCAGTTTTCATGGCCCGGGCGCCGTCTCAGGTAGAGGCAGTTTTCACGGCCAGGGCCATCCGGGTAATCAAGGTGGTTATAATCAGCAATCCGGCCAAGGTAATCAGCAGCAACAGCAGCAGCAGTCCGGGTATCAGAGTAACCCGAAACGGATGAACAGTGGGCAGTACCACGTATTTACCACTAGTTTGTGCAAGAGGGACCAACAACTTCATAAGAGGGCTATAAACGCTGTTGAGCCGGCGGTTCCACGTTATTTGAGATGGTCAGAACAGCCTATTGTGTGGAGTAGGGAGGATCACCCTCCCCGGATTGATAATCCGGGTCACTTGGCTTTGGTGGTGGTGCCTCAGGTTGGTGGATATAAGTTTACTAAGGTGCTCATGGACGGAGGCAGTAGCATCAACATCCTCTATTATGAGACGTTTCGTCGCATGGGGTTGACTGACAAGAGTCTTAGACAATCCAACACTATTTTTCATGATGTTGTAACTGGTAAGTCGGCATACCCAGTTGGTAAGATTGAGTTTGAAGTAGCCTTTGGGGATGAATATGATTCTAGGGATGAGAATTAACTTTTGAAGTGGTTAAGATCAAAAGCCCATATCATGCCCTGTTTGGACGGCCGGCTTACGCCAAGTTCATGGCTCGGCCGTGTTATGTGTATCTGCAGCTCAAGATGCCGGGTTATAAAGGCACCATCACAGTACATGGAAGCCGTAAAATAGCCCTAGAATGTGAAGAAGGTGACGCTGCTTATGCAGAGTCTGTTTGTGCAACAGAGGAATTAAAGTTTTATAAAGATAATGTTGACCCGGCAGACATGACATCTTTGAAGAAGCCAACTACGGAGCATGAACCGGTGTTGAAATTCAAATCAGCAGATGACACCAAGATGGTTGATTTTGTGCCTGGTGACTCATCCAAACAGTTCATTATCAGTGCTAACTTGGATCCAAAATAGGAAAACGCGATCATCGAGTTCATCCGTGAGAACCGGGACATCTTTGCATGGAAGCCTTCTGACATTTCGGGTGTCCCGAGAGAACTCGTTGAGCACACTCTCAATATTGATCCGAAATTTAAACCAGACAGGTAGTTTCTTCGACAGTTTAACGAGGAAAGGCGCAAGGCTATTGGAGAAGAGGTGGCCCGGCTCTTGGCGGCCGGGTTCATTGTTGAAGTTTTTCACCCGGAGTGGTTGCCTAACCCGGTGCTTGTGCTTAAAAAGAACGGCACCTGGCGCATGTGTGTGGATTACACAGATTTGAACAAAGCTTGTCCGGCTGACCCCTTTGCTCTCCCTCGTATTGATCAGATCATTGATGCTACGGCGGGTTGCGAGCGTTTGAGTTTTTTGGATGCCTATTCGGGTTATCATCAGATCAAAATGGTAGTTAAGGACCAGGAGAAGACAACTTTCATCACTCCGTTTGGAGCCTTCTGTTATGTGTCTATGCCTTTTGGGCTTAAGAGTGCCCATGCAACTTATCAACGATGTGTGCAGAATTGCCTTCACAATCAGATTGGGCATAATGTTCATGCTTATGTAGATGATATAGTGGTGAAATCCAGAGAGAAGGAAGCCTTGGTAACTGATCTGAAGGAGACTTTTGATAATCTCCAGGTATACAAAATGATGCTTAACCCGGCTAAGTGTGTTTTTGGAGTCCCAGCTAGCAAACTCTTGGGTTTTTTGGTGTCTAACAGAGGTATTGAGGCTAACCCAGAGAAAATTAAGGCAATTACATCTCTGGCTAAACCGGCGTGCATCAATGACGTTCAGCGGTTGGCGGGTCGCGTCGCAGCCTTAAGCTGGTTCATAAGCCGGTTAGGGGAGAAGGCGATGCCTTTGTATCAAATGATGAAGAAGGCGGATGACATTGTCTGGAGTGGTGCTGCTAACTCTGCTTTTGAGGATTTGAAGAAACAGCTCACTGAGCCACCAATTCTTGCTGCTCCGGTTGAGAAAGAGCTGTTGTTGTTGTATGTGGCTGCTAACTCACGTGTTGTCAGTGTGGCCATTGTTGTGGAGCGCAAGGAGGCTGGCAAGGAACATCTGGTCCAATGGCCGGTTTACTACGTCAGTGAGGTGCTCATTGAATCTAAACAAAGATATCCACATTGGTAGAAGCTTGTTTATGGGGTGTTCATGGCAAGCCGGAAGCTCAAGCATTACTTTCAGGATCACCCAATCACTGTGGTTAGCTCTGCTCCTCTAGGAGACATTATTCAAAATAGAGAAGCCACGGGACGAGTCGCCAAGTGGGTTATTGAACTTGGGTCTCATGGTTTGAAGTATGTGCCACGTACTGCGATCAAATCTTAAGCGTTGGTTGACTTCATTAATGACTGGACAGAGTTGCAGATGTCAGAGGAGAAACCAGACAACACATATTGGACGGTTCATTTTGATGGGTCCAAACAGTTGGAAGGCTCGAGGACTGGAGTTGTTTTAACTTCTCCTCGAGGTGACAAGTTTTGTTATGTGTTGCGATTGATGTTTCCTTGTACTAACAACGCAGCAAAATATGAAGCCTTGCTCCATGGTCTTCGAATGGCTAAAGGGATGAGTCTGAGATGGTACGGTGCCTTGGCGACTCAGATTTGGTGGCTCAGCAGGTTGTCAGGCAAGAGGGATTCCAAGGATCCTCTCATGGCGGCTTATCGCCGCGAGGTCGACGCTGTTGCGGGGTATTTTAAGGGTTATCAAGTGGAACACATTGACCGCAGAAAGAACGAAGCGACCGATGCCTTAAGCCGGTTGGGATCTCAGCGTAAGCTGGTGCCACCTAACACCTTTGTGGATGTTTTACATAACCTGTCTGTTAAGTTGCCTACAGAGGAAGATTTGGCCATTCCTGACCCGGAGGCACAGTTGGTGGCGGCTCTTCATGTCATTCTAGATTGGACAGTACCGTCCTTGGCTTACATGACCCAGGGCGAGTTGCCAGAGGACGAGACCCTGGCCCGACAGATAACCCGGCGGTCCAAGTCAATGACGATTTCTGACGGTGAGTTGTATCATCGCAGCATCACTAGAGCGTTTCAACATTGTGTTTCTCCTGAAGAAGGTCAAGAAATTCTTCACGATATCCATGAAGGGGATTGTGGTCATCACGTCAGGTCAAAGTCTCTTGTGTACAAAGCTTTTCGTCTTGGTTTTTACTGGCTAACGGCTAACGCTGATGTAGAGGAGCTGGTCAGTAGGTGTGATGGATGTTAATAGTTTGCAAGACGAGCGCACGTGCCGGCTCAAGAGTTGCGGATGATTCCAATCACTTGGCCGTTTGCAGTCTGGGGGCTTGACATGGTTAGACCTTTCAAAAGGTCCAAAGATAAAAAAAACACATCTTTTGGTGGTAGTTGACAAATTCACAAAATGGGTTGAGGCAGAGCCAGTGAGCAAGTGTGATGCAGCCACGGCGGTTCAGTTCATGAAAAAGGTGATTTTTCACTTTGGTTTTCCACACAGCATTATAACTGACAATGGCACTAATTTGTCCCAAGGTGCTATGGAGGAGTTTTGTCAACGTGAGCATATCCGGCTTGATGTTTCTTCAGTAGCTCACCCCAATCTAATGGTCAAGCTGAGAGAGCAAATCAGGAAATTTTAAAAGGTCTCAAACCTCGGCTTATGGTTCCTTTACAACGAACACCAGGTTGTTGGGTAGAGGAGTTACCTTCGGTGCTATGGAGTATCAACACCACTCCTAACAGGTCTACAGGTTATACACCTTTCTTCATGGTTTATGGAGCAGAAGCAGCCCTGCCTAGTGACATCCATCATGACTTGCCTCGCGTGGCGGCTTACGTTGAACCTGATAATGAACAAGCCCGACAGGATGCACTTGACTTGTTAGATGAGGAGAGAGATTTGGCGGAGGCTCGATCAACAATTTATCAACAGGACCTGCACCGTTATCATAGCCGCCGGGTTAAGTCCAGGACCTTTCAAGAAGGTAACCTGGTGCTCCAGCTCATCCAGGATCTGTCTGATGCACATAAACTATCCCCGCCTTGGGAAGGGCCCTTTGTGGTCAGCAAGAACTTAAACAACGGGTCATATTACCTCACTGACGTTCGAGAGCACAAAGACTCACGTAAGTCAGAGGAGGAGACCCGCCGGCCGTGGAACATTGCTTAGCTTCGGCCCTACTATACTTAAGCCACCGGCTCTCGTCATGTACATACTTTGACATTGTATATATTATGATAAGTAATAAAGTAGGACCTCTATCCTTATTCTTTTCAATGATCATATATCTTTATTATTTTCATTATTTAAAATGACCAAAAGGGGGCTGATCGTATTCGAATCTAGCTTAACCCTTTTGGTCCGGCTCATGATCGTATTAAAATCTAGCTGTAAACCTCATGGTCACTTGGGGGCTTCCTGTTCAAACATAGGTCGTATTCGAACCAAAGAGAACATAGCTATCGTAACCCTCTTGATCGGCTCAAAGCCAAACTCACTAAGGGGCTTCTTGATCGTATCCGAATCATAGCTTAACCCCTTTTGGGTCCGACTTGGATCGTATTCGAATCAGGGTCGTTAAAAACCTCTCAAGGTCATTTGGGGGCTTCCTATTCAAACATAGGTCGTATTCGAACCAAAGAGAACATAGCTGTCGGTACCCTCTTGATCGGCGCAACGCCAAAGCCACTGGGGGCTATATGATCGTATTCGAATCTTAGCTTAACCCCTTTGGTCTGGTTTACTAATCGTATTCGAATCAGAAGCCTCTAGTTTTTATTTAAATATTTTGATTTACATTGTCTGAAGCCTAGTGTTTTGTCTTACTATTTTTTATCATCTCAAATTTAACTATCAGTATGGTTTCAAATTAAACCGGCTCAGTTATTTGACAATGAGTTGCCAAGGCATAACAGTCATCAGACATATGGAAGTATTGATTTCTACAAAAGATTGGGTTATCAACCTCATCCTCCGGGTCATGTAAACCGGCAGTCCAGGTTCAAAGAACACATGTATGACAGTGTCATTCATGAACAAGTTTCTCTGTGTTTTTTCGCTAATCAAAGGTTTTTTCAGCCTTGTTTATCTTACATCTGGTTCTGTTTTTCCCACTATGATAATTTCATAGTCATATATCGGGTGTTTTTGACCCGTCCGGTGCTAAACCGCCAGGACAGTTTTTTCATCTTTTACAGGAACAGAGTTAAAACATTACAGATGTAACCGCGGATGTAACGCATATATTGACATCATGGGAAAAGAGTCATATGCAACATCTTATGCACGATGGCATATGCAAAATATGCAGTTTTCAAACTAACCTATTACAAGGCATTGAGAGCCCAAAAGGTTAGACTGTTTTTCTCTCTTAAGCAGGTCGTAAGCTAAATGCTGGATTGTTCAGATGGTTATG